>NC_057794.1:136791017-136793348 GCF_018294505.1 Triticum aestivum
GGCCTGATCGAGGATACGAATGGGGTACTCTCGATACGTGAGATTATCTTGGAGATCAAGCATTTCGTGGTCCACTCCACGGATAGGATCCGAGAAGCAACGCCTGAGTTGAGAAACGTGGAAGACATCGTGGACTCTGGAGAGGTGCGGAGGTAGTTCCAACTGGTAGGCAACTTCTCCTCGTTTAGCGAGGATACGAAAAGGTCCAATGTAACGAGGAGCCAATTTGCCTTTGATACCGAAACGATGGGTTCCCTTTAGAGGAGTAACCCGAAGGTAAGCCTTCTCGTCAACCTCGAAAGTCATAGCCTTATGTTTTCGGTCATATTGACTCTTCTGACGAGATTGGGCTGTTTTCAACTTTTCACGAACGATGCGAACTTGCTCTTCTGCTTCCCGAATCATATCCGGGCCAAAGAATTGTCTTTCCCCGATTTCTGACCAGTTAAGGGGTGTTCGGCACCGTCGTCCATAGAGAACTTCAAAAGGGGCTTTACCCAAGCTAGATTGATAGCTGTTGTTGTAAGCGAATTCGGCAAATGGAAGGCACTTCTCCCAATCCATTCCGAATGAGATAACAGAGGCTCGAAGCATGTCTTCTAGAATCTGGTTGACGCGTTCTACCTGACCACTCGATTGAGGGTGAAAAGCGGTGCTAAAGGAAAGGCGGGTTCCCATAGCATTTTGGAAACTTTCCCAAAATCGAGAGGTGAAAAGACTTCCTCGGTCCGAGTTAATTTCCAAAGGAACACCATGGAGAGACACGATTCGGGAGATGTATAAGTCTGCCAACTGACTAGCCGTTATACTCTCACGAACAGGTAAGAAATGGGTTACCTTGGAGAGACGATCGACCACGACGAAGATAGCATTATTCCCTTTCTTGGTCCTGGGAAAACCGGTAATGAAATCCATACCAATTTTATCCCATTTCCATTCAGGAATGGCTAGGGGTTGAAGGGTGCCAGCAGGCCGTTGATGCTCTGCTTTTACACGACGGCAGACGTCGCAATTAGCAATATATTGAGCAATTTCTCTCTTCATCCTAGTCCACCAGAACCTCTGGCGTAGGTCCTGATACATCTTGGTACTACCGGGATGAATGGAGAGAGGAGATTCATGAGCTTCCTTAAGGATCAATCGTCTCAGGTTTCGCACCTTGGGAACCACTAGTCGATTCCCGAAATATACGACCCCTTGATCATCAATGGAGAAACAATTCGCAACTCCTTTCTTGATGTTTCTCTTGATGCGGGAAATTCCCGGATCTACCTTCTGTGCTTTGATGATCTGATCCGTAAGGGTAGGTTTCGCCACCAAGGTGGAAAGAAAACCTTGAGGAACAATGTGAAGGTTAAGCTTCCGAAATTCCTCATGGAGAAGCGGTTGACTTTGTTGTAACATCAGGTTGTTACAATAAGATTTATGACTTAGCGCATCAGCCATGACGTTGGCTTTCCCTGGGGTGTAAGTTATTCCTAAGTCGAAATCTGTGATCAACTCAACCCAACGTCTTTGCCTGAGATTCAAATCCGGTTGGGTGAAGATGTACTTCAAACTTTGGTGATCAGTGAATATTTCGCAACGATTACCAAGGAGGTAATGTCGCCAGGTTTTAAGTGCATAGACTACTGGTGCAAGCTCTAGATCATGAGTAGGATAATTCTCCTCATGTGGGTGCAATTGTCGGGAAGCGTAAGCAATTACGTGTCGATCTTGCATGAGAATGCAACCTAGTCCTTGTCGCGAGGCGTCGCAGTAGATAACAAAGTCCTTGGAGAAGTCTGGCGGTACCAGCACGGGAGCAGAAGTCAGGCATCTTTTCAGTTCCTGAAAGCTGAGCTCACATTGTGGAGTCCATTCGAACCTTTTATCTTTCTTGAGGAGTTCGGTTAGAGGTTTAGCAACTTTGGAGAAGTTCTCGACAAAGCGACGGCAATAGCTCGCTAAGCCTAGAAAACTCCGAACTTGCTTGACCGACTCAGGTGGAGTCCAATTAAGGACGGCTTGAACTCGCTTAGGGTTAACAGCAATACCTTTACCAGATATTACATGACCCAGATAGGTCACTTCTGACAACCAAAATTCACATTTAGAGAATTTGGCATAAAGACGATGCTCTCGAAGTTTCTTCAGCACTAGCCTTAGATGTTCGGCATGTTCTTCCTCGTTCTTGGAGTAGATGAGTATATCATCGAGATAAACCATGACGAATTTATCCAAATACTCCATGAAGATTGAGTTCATTAACCGAGAAAAGGTGGCTGGAGCGTTGGTTAAACCGAAGGACATGACGGTGTACTCGTATTGGCCATAACGAGTAACAAAGGC
>NC_057794.1:136794161-136799052 GCF_018294505.1 Triticum aestivum
TAGTTCTAGTGGTGCCATCTTATAGGGTGTTCTAGCAATCGGGACGGTTCCTGGAATGAGGTCTATTACGAACTCCACATCCCTGTCAGGTGGAACACCTAGCAATTCCTCTGGGAAGACATCCGGGAAGTCACGGACTACCGGAACGTCCTCAAGGTCTGGTAAAGGGCTGGCGTTAAGAGAATATAACTGTCGCTTGGCTAATCGGGTCAAGACATTGACTATCTTCCCCGAAGGATGGGTGAGTTGAACAGTCCTAGAGAAGCAATCAATTTTGGCATGATGGGCTGACATCCAGTCCATACCCAAGATGATATTAATATCTGAAGATTTAAGAGCTATCAAAGATGCAAGGAAAACAAGTCTGTCGACTTGGATTTCATTTCCATGACTTACCCTAGAGGTTTGCCATTTGGATCCCGGAGTTTGAATTACCATAGAGGATGGCATGTCACAGAATGCGGTGTTATGCAAGCGAGCATAGTTCTCGGATATGAATGAATGAGATGCTCCTGTATCGAAAAGAACAGATGTCGGGTGGCAATTAACAAGGAGCATACCGAGAATGACGTTGGGATCCTCTTGAGCTTCTTCGGCAGAGATACAGTTGACATGGCCACGTGTAGCGGTGGCCGGCTTGGCGTGGAACACTTTCCCTGTCGGCTTGCCACGGCCAACAACTTTAGCAGATTGGTTGGGGTTGGTCTGGGGACACTCGCGCATATAGTGGCCAGATTCCCCACACTTAAAGCAAGTCACGGAACTGGTACGTGGAGGAGCATTGTTGGTTGGACCACCATAGGGCTTGGCTGGTGCCGACTGTTGAACGGGGCGAGGCGCCTGGATGGATGGCCTCAGTGTGAACCTGGGTGGTAGGGCAGTGTTGGGCACCCACACGCGGCGCTTCTGAGGGCCAGCACCGGATGAGGAACCCACGTCACGGCCATGCTTGCGTGTTGCGTCATAATCAGACTGACTAGTCTCAGCACTGATGGCCTTGTTAACAAGCTTCTGAAAAGATGTGCACTCATGCAGACGGAGGTCGCGGTGAAGCTCAGGACTAAGTCCCTTACGGAACCTTGCTTGCTTCTTGGCATCAGTAGAAACTTCCTCAGTGGCATATCATGCGAGGTTACCGAACTCCCTGCTGTAGGCATCCACAGAGAGTCGGCCTTGAGTGAAACTGCAAAATTCCTCACGTTTACGGTCCATGAGACCCTCCGGAATGTGATGTTCACGGAAAGCCTCGCTGAATTCAGCCCAAGTAGTGACATGGCCCGCTGGGCGCATAGCTCCATAATTCTCCCACCATAGACTGGCGGGGCCTTCAAGATGATATGCAGCAAAGGTGACCTTGTCAGCCTCAGCTACCAGCGCGGAACGCAGTTTGTGAGAGATACTGCGAAGCCAGTCATCAGCGTCGAGAGGCTCGACGGATTGGTGGAACGTGGGTGGATGTAACTTGATGAAATCACTGAGTGACACCAAGTTATTTCTCTGATGGTGTGCGGTGTTCTGCTCAATACGCTCCAACAAACGGTTGGTCTCCCGCTTGTTTCTCTCGGCTTCCAGCATAACTTCGGCTAGGGAAGGAGGATGAGGCAGATTTGCATTCCTGACTTCACTGCCTTCGGCCTGCTCTTGAGGAGCAGGGTTATTGCGCATGTTGACCATCCTAGGTAAACAAGACAATAATTTAGTCAGAATGATAAGATTCCGACATAGGATACAAAATGTAAGGAATAACTCGGAATGCAAGATGATCATCCGTATGACATGGTAGATACATAAACTGCTTCTTTTATTCCATCGTCATACACACCATACAAGGTTTAGTACAAGACCAAACAAGGTACTATTACGGTGAAAAGAGGATTACATCTCATCGGAGGCATCCCAAGCTCCTATACATTATTTTTCTACACCTCCAGAAGGTGGTACAAACTAGGTCATATCCCACGAGTCACGCAGGAAGATAGACGACACAGCTAGTACGAACTAGTGATACTACCACTAACTCAGACCGATCCGTAGTAGTCCTCGTAGAAGTCACCTCCATAGCCTGGAAGCTCAACATGATCATCCGGGAACAGACGATCTCGCGGAGCTTGTGGACCATAGGGGCTAGGATGAGGTCTTGGACCAACAGACGGTGGCCTGCGGGGACCACGAGGTGGGGTGATGCCTCCTACATCACGCCAACCCATCACGTCTGGCAGAGCAGATCTCACAGGATAGAGATCGCGCATATCCGAATATCCAGCTTGCACCGCCGGTGCAAACCGAGTCAACGTGGCCCAATGGTCAGCACAGGTATTGAAGAGCTCTAGCCTCAAGGCCCGATTTTCACGGTCCTTATCCTCGAGCATCTTAGCAGTGGTGCGAGTCCGTGAATCCTCCCGAGTGGGGTCAGCATAGATAGCCTGGAGATACCCTTGTGCTCCCGGAAGTGATCCTGGCATATACCGGAAATCAGAGTCCCGAAATAGGCCAGACCTGACTCGCATGATGGTCATCATAGAGTAGGCGGCATCCTGCACGGCCATCTCAATAGTAACCCCTAGTCCATAGGAGCAGTGAAGGGGCTCGGTGGATCCAGGATAAGATGGAAATATCCTGACAGTGCAGAGATACTGGCTTTGATTAAAGTCTCGAAATTGCTCCTCGACCGTGTACTCAGGATACCAACGGTATCCAGCCTCAGTCATTACCCTGACCAACATGGCGGTATGGCCGGGTACATCTAGGCATCGAGTCAGGCGAACCACTTGATTGAGGTCGCGAGTGGCCATCTGAAAACACAATCATAATGCAAAGGCATTAGAATTTCTAGCAGAATTTCGGCAGCATAACAGCTGTAAATGCTCAAGAAGGGTTTTGAGACATTTGACAAAGGATTTCATACACACTCAACAACATCATATCAAGTTCTGAGTCCATCCTAGCAACATAATGTGGTAGTAGAACTGAACTAGGCTTGTATCCATCAAACCTATAAGGTACTACTGATTAGTAACACGTGAACCTGATAGAGAGAAAAGATCCTAATTCCTTAACCCCCGATGGAAGAATAGACTGACTCAGATCAGAATGTCATACGATAAAGGAGTAAAAAGAGCCTTACGTTCCAACCCACAAACAATTCCCCTACATATAACTAAAGAATTTCTAGACTCAACATCGACCGGTTTGGCTTGGAGAACCTACAGGCAGTCCGGCTCTGATGCCAACGCTATCAGGACCCCGACTCGATGCCACATAGGTCTAGCATGTAACACCTCATATTACTTTGCGGCCTCACGCATGGTATTCCACGGGTGTCGCCTTACCTTTGCCCGGGACCGTTTGCGCCTTTTGGCACACGTATATGATAGTGTCGCTAGTACCCATATGATAAGGAGCCCGGGCTGACATGGCTAGTCGTAAACCCAAAGTGGCACAGACTTACAGGGACAGGCATCCATGACCCAGCAACGAACGTGTCGGTCATCAGCAAGTGGGTCCAGGCTGTAGCACTGGGCTAGCAGGACTCCAGTAAACCGGGCTGTAGCGGGCTAACAGGACTCCGGTACTCAATGCGTGACATTTCCCCGAAGGGACAGACACAGGAACGAAGAAGGACACATGCCGGCCAGCCTAAGTGTTCCAGAGCAGTAGCAAGCTACCATGGCTCAGTGGTAACACTAGGAGACATTTCCCGGTAAGAGAGGCTACTAAAGATAAACAACTAGATAGTCAGATCCCACACATACCAAGCATTTCAATCATACACACAATATGCTCGATATGTGCAAATACAGCAAGGCATCACAACATGACTCTACGACACAAGTACTTTATTTAAGGCTCAGAGAGCCATACATAACATACACATAGGTACGGGTCACACGACCCAGCATTCAAGTCATACAGTCATACAAACCAGCAGCGGAAGTAACTTGTCTGAGTACAGACAACTAGTAAAATAAAAGAGGCTTGGAAAGCCTAGCTATACTACGTGGTCCTTCACAAGCTCAGGATCACCACCTGGTCCTTAGCCTACTCATTGATGCCAACGTCTACGAAGAACCCATCAGAAGGGGTTGCAGCGTCTTCTGTAAAAATGTAGATTATAGCAACATGAGTACAAAGGTACTCAGCAAGACTTACATCAGATCCTACATACATGCACATTATCAAGAAGGGTTGGTGGAGTTATTGCAGCAAGCCAGCTTTGACTCTTGGCTAGGCTATCCTACGAGACTCCAACTTGAAATGGTTTTGCGCACACGAGTTCACTACTCACCACTTCAATACACTACCGAGGATCCACCTCCGTCTTCCTACGGAAGAGCCATCCTCGGCACTCACACTTATCTTGAGGCTTTTAGTAGTTTCCATTTACTTGTCTATGAACTGTATAGGCAACCAAGTAGTCCTTTACCGCGGACGCGGCTATTCGAATAGATCATGATAACCCTGCAGGGGTGTACTTCTTCATACACGCTCTCACCACTTACCGTCGTTTACACGACATGTACTCGGCAACCTTCAAGCGGAAGCCCAACGTGGGTGTCAGCCACGACCTACCTAATCACCTAAGTCTCTAGTCCAGGTTTATCGCCTATTCGGGTTCCATCCATGAGGAGATCCGGCCGAGGTTTCGCTCACAGCCCCAAACGATGTGAACAGGGTTCCCGAGATACCTAACGGGTATTCGGTACACCGTGCCATGTACCTACCGCATCACAGCCCACCCCTACGGTCAGCGCTGTCCACGGCCTCCAGTAGGCTACAAACACCAGAAACTACTTGCAACTCCTGGACAAAGAACTAGGGTGAATAAGAAGTCGAGAGGGTCCATTGGTTTCGGGCCCAATGCATGGTAGTAACTGAATCTTAAATCACACAT
>NC_057794.1:136800244-136827537 GCF_018294505.1 Triticum aestivum
GGAGTTAGCGTCGGCGACGACTTTGGCGGCCACCGGAGTTCGGCCGAAGGCGAACTTGATGCTAGAGGGGTCGGTGAGGTGCGGGGAGTAGCTGGTTAGGTGCTACGTGACATGGTGAGCATGATGGACACCAGTTTGTGGCCGGAGGGTGACCGGGAGCACGTCGGCGACGAGCTCCACGGCGGTGGGTGCGGTTGAGCTCCGGGAGGTCGCTACACGGCTCGGGAGCAAGAAAAGAAGGGAGGGGAAGATGGTTAAGCTCACGGGGAGTTCGACGAAGCTCTTGGTGCGGCCGGGGACGGGCCGGAGCGACGACGGCGTTGAAGGGGATCTCCGGCGACGGCGGTTCAGTCGAGGTCGATGCGGTGGGCTCGGGCCTTGCGAGCGCTCGGGGCTCGGCTTGCTCGAAGGAGAGGAGGGTGGCGGAGCTCCTGGACACGATGATAAGACGCACGGGCGGCGGGGAGGACGGCTAGGACGTAGGCACGGCGGAGGTGGCGGAGGTCATGGCGGGGGAGCGCGAGGGGGAGGAGCTGGAGAGGAGAGGGGGTGTCTGGGGGATTCGGAGGAGAGAGGGGGAGTGATCCACGGCGTTAACTGGGCGAGTGGAGCGGCGAGGCGGCGAGCAGGTGCGTGGCACCCATGCGGTGCTCGCCGTCGAGCACCTGCCTGCCTGCCTGGCCGGCAAGCAGCTCGCTGGCGCGGCGCTGGGCTGGGCCAGCAGGTGGGCCGGGTGCTGGGCGCCAGGTAAGGTTTTTTTATATTTTTTCTGTTTTCTGTTTTTTCAATACTTCTGCAACTTTGTTGAATTAATAAAAATACTTAGGCAACTCCTAAAATCACCAAACTACTCCTGGTCCATAGTTGGATTATTTCCAACATGAAACATTTTAGTTTGGAGATATTTGAGCATTTAAATATTTTATATAATTTTAAATGCCCAAATTCAAATATTTATGATTTAATTCAAAAACCCTAAGATGGCCTAGGAAAATGTGCATCACTTCTGGCAGAGGTTCTGAACCAAGACAAAAATGATGGGCATTTTAGAAGGGCATTTCAGGTTCATTGAAAAAGTTTTTAGTAAACCCTAGTTGGTTTCAGAGGGGGCTGGGGGTCCTGTCATCCCCATTTCAGGTTTCTGATGAAAGAGTAAACATGATGCAACACTCTAATGCATGAACTAGCTAGGGTGTGACAACTCACCCCCACTCAAAAGAATCTCGTCCCGAGATTTGGGTTCTTCCGGAAAGAAGGCGGGATACTCGAGTCGAAGACGATCCTCCCTTTCCCAAGTTGCTTCATCCTCAGAATGGTGCGACCATTGAACTTTGAGAAACTTGATATTATGACGTCGAGTGGTACGCTTGGCCTGATCGAGGATACGAATGGGGTACTCTCGATACGTGAGATTATCTTGGAGATCAAGCATTTCGTGGTCCACTCCACGGATAGGATCCGAGAAGCAACGCCTGAGTTGAGAAACGTGGAAGACATCGTGGACTCTGGAGAGGTGCGGAGGTAGTTCCAACTGGTAGGCAACTTCTCCTCGTTTAGCGAGGATACGAAAAGGTCCAATGTAACGAGGAGCCAATTTGCCTTTGATACCGAAACGATGGGTTCCCTTTAGAGGAGTAACCCGAAGGTAAGCCTTCTCGTCAACCTCGAAAGTCATAGCCTTATGTTTTCGGTCATATTGACTCTTCTGACGAGATTGGGCTGTTTTCAACTTTTCACGAACGATGCGAACTTGCTCTTCTGCTTCCCGAATCATATCCGGGCCAAAGAATTGTCTTTCCCCGATTTCTGACCAGTTAAGGGGTGTTCGGCACCGTCGTCCATAGAGAACTTCAAAAGGGGCTTTACCCAAGCTAGATTGATAGCTGTTGTTGTAAGCGAATTCGGCAAATGGAAGGCACTTCTCCCAATCCATTCCGAATGAGATAACAGAGGCTCGAAGCATGTCTTCTAGAATCTGGTTGACGCGTTCTACCTGACCACTCGATTGAGGGTGAAAAGCGGTGCTAAAGGAAAGGCGGGTTCCCATAGCATTTTGGAAACTTTCCCAAAATCGAGAGGTGAAAAGACTTCCTCGGTCCGAGTTAATTTCCAAAGGAACACCATGGAGAGACACGATTCGGGAGATGTATAAGTCTGCCAACTGACTAGCCGTTATACTCTCACGAACAGGTAAGAAATGGGTTACCTTGGAGAGACGATCGACCACGACGAAGATAGCATTATTCCCTTTCTTGGTCCTGGGAAAACCGGTAATGAAATCCATACCAATTTTATCCCATTTCCATTCAGGAATGGCTAGGGGTTGAAGGGTGCCAGCAGGCCGTTGATGCTCTGCTTTTACACGACGGCAGACGTCGCAATTAGCAATATATTGAGCAATTTCTCTCTTCATCCTAGTCCACCAGAACCTCTGGCGTAGGTCCTGATACATCTTGGTACTACCGGGATGAATGGAGAGAGGAGATTCATGAGCTTCCTTAAGGATCAATCGTCTCAGGTTTCGCACCTTGGGAACCACTAGTCGATTCCCGAAATATACGACCCCTTGATCATCAATGGAGAAACAATTCGCAACTCCTTTCTTGATGTTTCTCTTGATGCGGGAAATTCCCGGATCTACCTTCTGTGCTTTGATGATCTGATCCGTAAGGGTAGGTTTCGCCACCAAGGTGGAAAGAAAACCTTGAGGAACAATGTGAAGGTTAAGCTTCCGAAATTCCTCATGGAGAAGCGGTTGACTTTGTTGTAACATCAGGTTGTTACAATAAGATTTATGACTTAGCGCATCAGCCATGACGTTGGCTTTCCCTGGGGTGTAAGTTATTCCTAAGTCGAAATCTGTGATCAACTCAACCCAACGTCTTTGCCTGAGATTCAAATCCGGTTGGGTGAAGATGTACTTCAAACTTTGGTGATCAGTGAATATTTCGCAACGATTACCAAGGAGGTAATGTCGCCAGGTTTTAAGTGCATAGACTACTGGTGCAAGCTCTAGATCATGAGTAGGATAATTCTCCTCATGTGGGTGCAATTGTCGGGAAGCGTAAGCAATTACGTGTCGATCTTGCATGAGAATGCAACCTAGTCCTTGTCGCGAGGCGTCGCAGTAGATAACAAAGTCCTTGGAGAAGTCTGGCGGTACCAGCACGGGAGCAGAAGTCAGGCATCTTTTCAGTTCCTGAAAGCTGAGCTCACATTGTGGAGTCCATTCGAACCTTTTATCTTTCTTGAGGAGTTCGGTTAGAGGTTTAGCAACTTTGGAGAAGTTCTCGACAAAGCGACGGCAATAGCTCGCTAAGCCTAGAAAACTCCGAACTTGCTTGACCGACTCAGGTGGAGTCCAATTAAGGACGGCTTGAACTCGCTTAGGGTTAACAGCAATACCTTTACCAGATATTACATGACCCAGATAGGTCACTTCTGACAACCAAAATTCACATTTAGAGAATTTGGCATAAAGACGATGCTCTCGAAGTTTCTTCAGCACTAGCCTTAGATGTTCGGCATGTTCTTCCTCGTTCTTGGAGTAGATGAGTATATCATCGAGATAAACCATGACGAATTTATCCAAATACTCCATGAAGATTGAGTTCATTAACCGAGAAAAGGTGGCTGGAGCGTTGGTTAAACCGAAGGACATGACGGTGTACTCGTATTGGCCATAACGAGTAACAAAGGCTGTTTTAGGAATGTCCCCGTTCCTGATTTTGATTTGATGGTAGCCCAACCTCAAATCCATTTTGGAGAAGACTGAGGATCCAGCGAGCTGATCATACAGGTCGTTGATCCTGGGGAGCGGATATTTGTTCTTGATTGTGACCAAATTGACAGGTCGATAATCTACAACCATCCGGTCCGTACCATCCTTCTTCTTGACGAAGAGGACAGGGCAAGCCCACGGAGATGAACTAGGTTGGATGAAACCCTTTTTCAAGGACTCATCAAGTTGTTTCTTAAGCTCGGTTAGTTCTAGTGGTGCCATCTTATAGGGTGTTCTAGCAATCGGGACGGTTCCTGGAATGAGGTCTATTACGAACTCCACATCCCTGTCAGGTGGAACACCTAGCAATTCCTCTGGGAAGACATCCGGGAAGTCACGGACTACCGGAACGTCCTCAAGGTCTGGTAAAGGGCTGGCGTTAAGAGAATATAACTGTCGCTTGGCTAATCGGGTCAAGACATTGACTATCTTCCCCGAAGGATGGGTGAGTTGAACAGTCCTAGAGAAGCAATCAATTTTGGCATGATGGGCTGACATCCAGTCCATACCCAAGATGATATTAATATCTGAAGATTTAAGAGCTATCAAAGATGCAAGGAAAACAAGTCTGTCGACTTGGATTTCATTTCCATGACTTACCCTAGAGGTTTGCCATTTGGATCCCGGAGTTTGAATTACCATAGAGGATGGCATGTCACAGAATGCGGTGTTATGCAAGCGAGCATAGTTCTCGGATATGAATGAATGAGATGCTCCTGTATCGAAAAGAACAGATGCCGGGTGGCAATTAACAAGGAGCGTACCGAGAACGACGTTGGGATCCTCTTGAGCTTCTTCGGCAGAGATACAGTTGACATGGCCACGTGTAGCGGTGGCCGGCTTGGCGTGGAACACTTTCCCTGTCGGCTTGCCACGGCCAACAACTTTAGCAGATTGGTTGGGGTTGGTCTGGGGACACTCGCGCATATAGTGGCCAGATTCCCCACACTTAAAGCAAGTCACGGAACTGGTACGTGGAGGAGCATTGTTGGTTGGACCACCATAGGGCTTGGCTGGTGCCGACTGTTGAACGGGGCGAGGCGCCTGGATGGATGGCCTCAGTGTGAACCTGGGTGGTAGGGCAGTGTTGGGCACCCACACGCGGCGCTTCTGAGGGCCAGCACCGGATGAGGAACCCACGTCACGGCCATGCTTGCGTGTTGCGTCATAATCAGACTGACTAGTCTCAGCACTGATGGCCTTGTTAACAAGCTTCTGAAAAGATGTGCACTCATGCAGACGGAGGTCGCGGTGAAGCTCAGGACTAAGTCCCTTACGGAACCTTGCTTGCTTCTTGGCATCAGTAGAAACTTCCTCAGTGGCATATCATGCGAGGTTACCGAACTCCCTGCTGTAGGCATCCACAGAGAGTCGGCCTTGAGTGAAACTGCAAAATTCCTCACGTTTACGGTCCATGAGACCCTCCGGAATGTGATGTTCACGGAAAGCCTCGCTGAATTCAGCCCAAGTAGTGACATGGCCCGCTGGGCGCATAGCTCCATAATTCTCCCACCATAGACTGGCGGGGCCTTCAAGATGATATGCAGCAAAGGTGACCTTGTCAGCCTCAGCTACCAGCGCGGAACGCAGTTTGTGAGAGATACTGCGAAGCCAGTCATCAGCGTCGAGAGGCTCGACGGATTGGTGGAACGTGGGTGGATGTAACTTGATGAAATCACTGAGTGACACCAAGTTATTTCTCTGATGGTGTGCGGTGTTCTGCTCAATACGCTCCAACAAACGGTTGGTCTCCCGCTTGTTTCTCTCGGCTTCCAGCATAACTTCGGCTAGGGAAGGAGGATGAGGCAGATTTGCATTCCTGACTTCACTGCCTTCGGCCTGCTCTTGAGGAGCAGGGTTATTGCGCATGTTGACCATCCTAGGTAAACAAGACAATAATTTAGTCAGAATGATAAGATTCCGACATAGGATACAAAATGTAAGGAATAACTCGGAATGCAAGATGATCATCCGTATGACATGGTAGATACATAAACTGCTTCTTTTATTCCATCGTCATACACACCATACAAGGTTTAGTACAAGACCAAACAAGGTACTATTACGGTGAAAAGAGGATTACATCTCATCGGAGGCATCCCAAGCTCCTATACATTATTTTTCTACACCTCCAGAAGGTGGTACAAACTAGGTCATATCCCACGAGTCACGCAGGAAGATAGACGACACAGCTAGTACGAACTAGTGATACTACCACTAACTCAGACCGATCCGTAGTAGTCCTCGTAGAAGTCACCTCCATAGCCTGGAAGCTCAACATGATCATCCGGGAACAGACGATCTCGCGGAGCTTGTGGACCATAGGGGCTAGGATGAGGTCTTGGACCAACAGACGGTGGCCTGCGGGGACCACGAGGTGGGGTGATGCCTCCTACATCACGCCAACCCATCACGTCTGGCAGAGCAGATCTCACAGGATAGAGATCGCGCATATCCGAATATCCAGCTTGCACCGCCGGTGCAAACCGAGTCAACGTGGCCCAATGGTCAGCACGGGTATTGAAGAGCTCTAGCCTCAAGGCCCGATTTTCACGGTCCTTATCCTCGAGCATCTCAGCAGTGGTGCGAGTCCGTGAATCCTCCTGAGTGGGGTCAGCATAGATAGCCTGAAGATACCCTTGTGCTCCCGGAAGTGATCCTGGCATATACCGGAAATCAGAGTCCCGAAATAGGCCAGACCTGACTCGCATGATGGTCATCATAGAGTAGGCGGCGTCCTGCACAGCCATCTCAATAGTAACCCCGAGTCCATAGGAGCAGTGAAGGGGCTCGGTGGATCCAGGATAAGATGGAAATATCCTGACAGTGCAGAGATACTGGCTTTGATTAAAGTCTCGGAATTGCTCTTCGACCGTGTACTCAGGATACCAACGGTATCCAGCCTCAGTCATTACCATGACCAACATGGCAGTATGGCCGGGTACATCTAGGCATCGAGTCAGGCGAACCACTTGATTGAGGTCGCGAGTGGCCATCTGAAAGCACAACCATAATGCAAAGGCATTAGAATTTCTAGCAAAATTTCGGCAGCATAACAGCTGTAAATGCTCAAGAAGGATTTTGAGACATTTGACAAAGGATTTCATACACACTCAACATCATCATATCAAGTTCTGAGTCCATCCTAGCAACATAATGTGGTAGTAGAACTGAACTAGGCTTGTAACCATCAAACCTATAAGGTACTACTGATTAGTAACACGTGATCCTGATAGAGAGAATAGATCCTAATTCCTTAACCCCCGGTGGAAGAATAGACTGACTCAGATCAGAATGTCATAAGATAAAGGAGTAAAAAGAGCCTTACGTTCCAACCCACAAACAATTCCCCTACATATAGCTAAAGAATTTCTAGACTCAACATCGACCAGTTTGGCTTGGAGAACCTACAGGCAGTCCGGCTCTGATGCCAACGCTGTCAGGACCCCGACTCGATGTCACATCGATCTAGCCGGTAACACCTCATATCACTTTGCGGCCTCACGCACGGTATCCCCACGGGTGTCGCCTTACCTTTTTCCCGGGACCGTTTGCGCCTTTTGGCTCACGTATATGATAGTGTCGCTAGCATCCATATGATAAGGAGCCCGGGCTGACATGACTAGTCGTAAACCCAAAGTGGCACAGACTTACAGGGACAGGCATCCATGACCCAGCTTCGAACGTGTCGGTCATCAGCAAGTGGGTCCGGGCTGTAGCACTGGGCTAGCAGGACTCCAGTAAACCGGGCTGTAGCGGGCTAACAGGACTCCGGTACTCAATGCGTGACATTTCCCCGAAGGGACAGACACAGGAACGAAGAAGGACACATGCCGGCCAGCCTAAGTGTTCCAGAGCAGTAGCAAGCTACCATGGCTCAGTGGTAACACTAGGAGACATTTCCCGGTAAGAGAGGCTACTAAAGATAAACAACTAGATAGTCAGATCCCACACATACCAAGCATTTCAATCATACACACAATATGCTCGATATGTGCAAATACAGCAAGGCATCACAACATGACTCTACGACACAAGTACTTTATTTAAGGCTCAGAGAGCCATACATAACATACACATAGGTACGGGTCACACGACCCAGCATTCAAGTCATACAGTCATACAAACCAGCAGCGGAAGTAACTTGTCTGAGTACAGACAACTAGTAAAATAAAAGAGGCTTGGAAAGCCTAGCTATACTACGTGGTCCTTCACAAGCTCAGGATCACCACCTGGTCCTTAGCCTACTCATTGATGCCAACGTCTACGAAGAACCCATCAGAAGGGGTTGCAGCGTCTTCTGTAAAAATGTAGATTATAGCAACATGAGTACAAAGGTACTCAGCAAGACTTACATCAGATCCTACATACATGCACATTATCAAGAAGGGTTGGTGGAGTTATTGCAGCAAGCCAGCTTTGACTCTTGGCTAGGCTATCCTACGAGACTCCAACTTGAAATGGTTTTGCGCACACGAGTTCACTACTCACCACTTCAATACACTACCGAGGATCCACCTCCGTCTTCCTACGGAAGAGCCATCCTCGGCACTCACACTTATCTTGAGGCTTTTAGTAGTTTCCATTTACTTGTCTATGAACTGTATAGGCAACCAAGTAGTCCTTTACCGCGGACGCGGCTATTCGAATAGATCATGATAACCCTGCAGGGGTGTACTTCTTCATACACGCTCTCACCACTTACCGTCGTTTACACGACATGTACTCGGCAACCTTCAAGCGGAAGCCCAACGTGGGTGTCAGCCACGACCTACCTAATCACCTAAGTCTCTAGTCCAGGTTTATCGCCTATTCGGGTTCCATCCATGAGGAGATCCGGCCGAGGTTTCGCTCACAGCCCCAAACGATGTGAACAGGGTTCCCGAGATACCTAACGGGTATTCGGTACACCGTGCCATGTACCTACCGCATCACAGCCCACCCCTACGGTCAGCGCTGTCCACGGCCTCCAGTAGGCTACAAACACCAGAAACTACTTGCAACTCCTGGACAAAGAACTAGGGTGAATAAGAAGTCGAGAGGGTCCATTGGTTTCGGGCCCAATGCATGGTAGTAACTGAATCTTAAATCACACATGCAGATCTCAGTGCTTAAGGTCGGCTTCAATGAAACAACCCACCATGTACTCCTACATGGCCTCTCATCGATACCTTTACCAAATCATGTTCACCACACCACTTTCATTACCGACATAATCATTTCACTCTAGTCCATCACCCAGATGAACAAGACCTGACACGACTCTAAGCATAGCAGGCATAGCAAGGTAGGAACAACACATACATATGGCTCAAACAACTCCTACACATGCTAGTGGGTTTCATCTAGTTACTGTGGCAATGACAGGTCATGCAGAGGAAATGGGTTCAACTACCGTAACACACAGCAGTTTGAAACGCGTTGTCTTAATGTAGTAAAAGAGAGCAGGAGCAAGAACATGGGATTGTATCGATATGATCAAATGGTTGGTTGCTTGCCTGATGGTTCGATGCACTGATACGGTTCTTCGTTAGGGTAATCACGGTACTCCTTGGAGGCAGAACCTGCCGCAAAGAACACCGATACACAACCATCACCAAACAATGTGCAACAATATGATGCATGCATGAAACATGGCAATATGAGTGTGTTGGGCTAATGCAACTAAGACCAGAAGGGTTTGAACCAATTTGAATCAAAGATTCAAATTTCAAACTCATACATGGCCCTTTAAAGTGTTTTTCCTTGTTCTGCATTAAACATCAAGTTAACCTGTTTAATCATGCATGAAAATAGTACAGATGGATAGATTGGATTTTTCTGATCATTTTTCATATATAACTTGTCTGATTTGGAGTTACAGATTAAAAGTTATGAATTTTTGAAGTTTAAAACTATATTCTGGAATTTCCTATATTAGATTAAATCCAGAAATTAATTTATTGCGTCAGCCTGACGTCAGTGTAACATTAGTAGGTCAACGGAACACGGTCCGGGTCAATCCTGACAGTGGGTCCCGCGTGTCAGTGTGATTAGATTAGTTAAAGTTTAATTAAACTAAACCTATTTAATTAACAGGGCTGGGCCCCACCTATCATTGACTCAGGAGAGTCAACCAGGGCCCACCCGTGGTCAAACCCGGGTCGGCTGCACCGGCGTTTAGCCGCCGGCGAGCCCGACGCGGCGGCGGAAGTGGTTTTGGCCGTTCCGGCCACCAAATGGGTCGCGGAGGCCATCGGAGTGGAGCTGAGGACGAGCCGCAGCTCTTGGTGGAGTCCGTTGGGGTCGGGGTGGCCGGAGTTGGCGTCGGTGACGACTTTGGCGGCCACCGGAGTTCGGCCGAAGGCGAACTTGACGCTAGAGGGGTCGGTGAGGTGCGGGGAGTAGCTGGTTAGGTGCTACGTGACGTGGTGAGCATGATGGACACCAGTTTGTGGCCGGAGGGTGACCGGGAGCACGTCGGCGACGAGCTCCGCGGCGGTGGGTGCGGTTGAGCTCCGGGAGGTCGCTACACGGCTCGGGAGCAAGAAAAGAAGGGAGGGGAAGATGGTTAAGCTCACGGGGAGTTCGACGAAGCACTTGGTGCGGCCGGGGACGGGCCGAAGCGACGACGGCGTTGAAGGGGATCTCCGGCGACGGCGGTTCGGTCGAGGTCGATGCGGTGGGCTCGGGCCTTGCGAGCGCTCGGGGCTCGGCTTGCTCGAAGGAGAGTAGGGTGGCGGAGCTCCTGGACACGATGAGAAGACGCACGGGCGGCGGGGAGCACGGCTAGGACGTAGGCACGGCGGCGGTGGCGTCGGTCATGGCGGGGGAGCGCGAGGGGGAGGAGCTGGAGAGGAGAGGGGGTGTCTGGGGGGTTCGGGGGAGAGAGGGGGAGTGATCCACGGTGTTAACCGGGCGAGTGGAGCGGCGAGGCGGCGAGCAGGTGCGTGGCACCCATGTGGTGCTCGCCGTCGAGCACCTGCCTGCCTGCCTGGCCGGCAAGCAGCTCGCTGGCGTGGCGCTGGGCTGGGCCGGCAGGTGGGCCGGGTGCTGGGCGCCAGGTAAGGTTTTTTTATATTTTTTCTGTTTTCTGTTTTTTCAATACTTCTGCAACTTTGTTGAATTAATAAAAATACTTAGGCAACTCCTAAAATCACCAAACTACTCCTGGTCCATAGTTGGATTATTTCCAACATGAAACATTTTAGTTTGGAGATATTTGAGCATTTAAATATTTTATATAATTTTAAATGCCCAAATTCAAATATTTATGATTTAATTCAAAAACCCTAAGATGGCCTAGGAAAATGTGCATCACTTCTGGCAGAGGTTCTGAACCAAGACAAAAATGATTGGCATTTTAGAAGGGCATTTCAGGTTCATTAAAAAAGTTTTTAGTAAACCCTAGTTGGTTTCAGAGGGGGCTGGGGGTTCTGTCATCCCCAATTCAGGTTTCTGATGAAAGAGTAAACATGATGCAACACTCTAATGCATGAACTAGCTAGGGTGTGACAGGTCATCACCGGTAAGTATCCCGATTATTGTCACTTCAGGGTTAACAGATCATAACACATAATAGGTGACTATAGACTTGCAAGATAGGATCAAGAACTCTCATATATTGATGAAAACATAATAGGTTTAGATCTGAAATCATGGCACCCGGGCCCTAGTGACAAACATTAAGCATAGAAAAGTCATAGCAACATCAATCTCAGAACATAGTGGATACTAGGGATCAAACCCTAACAAAACTAACTCGATTACATGATAAATCTCATCCAATCCATCACCGTCCATCAAGCCTACGATGGAATTACTCACGCACGGTGGTGAGCATCATGAAATTGGTGATGGAGGATGGTTGATGATGACGACGGCAACGAATCCCCCTCTCCGGAGCCCCGAACGGACTCCAGATCAGCCCTCCCGAGAGGTTTTAGGGCTTGGCGGCGGCTCCGTATCGTAAAACGCGATGAAATCTTCTTTCTTATTTTTTTGTCCCCGAAAGCAGATATATAGAGTTGGAGTTGGAGTCGAGAGGTCTCCAGGGGGGCCCACGAGGTAGGGGGGCATGCCCTAGGGGGGGCGCCCTAGGGGGGCGCACCCCCCACCCTCGTGGAAACGGTGTGGGCCCCCTGGTCTTCATCTTTGGCGTGGATTTTTTATTATTTATTGTAAGATATTCCGTGGAGTTTCAGGTCATTCCAAGAACTTTTGTTTTCTGCACATAAAACAACATCATGACAATTCTGCTAAAAACAATGTCAGTCCGGGTTAGTTCCAATCAAATCGTACAAGTTAGAGTCCAAAACAAGGGCAAAAATGTTTGGAAAAGTAGATACGACGGAGACGTATCAACTCCCCCAAGCTTAAACCCTTGCTTGTCCTCAAGCAATTCAGTTGACAAACTGAAAGAAATAAAGAAAAACTTTTACAAACTTTGTTTGCTCTTGTTGTTGTAAATATGTCAAGCTAGCATTCAAGTTTTCAGCAAGGATTATAACTAACCATATTTGCAATAATTCTCAGGTCTCATGATTACCCATATCAATAGCATAATCAACTAGCAAGCCATAATAATAAATCTCGGATGACAACACTTTCTCAAAACAATCATAATATGATATAACAAGATGGTATCTCGTTAGCCCTTTCTGTGACCGCAAAACATAAATACAGAGCACCTTTAAAGATCAAGGACTGACTAGACATTGTAATTCATGGTAAAAGAGATCCAATCATAGTCACACCCAACATAAATTAACAGTGATGAATGCAAATGACAGCGGTGCTCTCCAGCTAGTGCTTTTAATAAGAGGGTGATGACTCAACATAAAAGTAAATGGATAGGCCCTTCGCAGAGGGAGGCAGGGAATTGTAGAGGTGCCAGATCTCGGTTTTGAAATAGAGATAATTAATATTTTCAGCGGTATACTTTCATTGTCAACATAACAACCAAGAGATGGTGATATCTTCCATGCTACACACATTATAGGCGGTTCCCAAACAGAATGGTAAATTTTATACTCCCCCTCCACCAACAAACATCAATCCATGGCTTGCTTGAAACAACGAGTGCCTCCAACATACATCAGGTCCCAGGGGGAGTTTTGTTTTGCAATTATTTTTGATTTAGTTTGCATAAAGCATGGGACTGGGTGACCAGCCATTTTCTCGTGAGTGAGGAGCGTAGTCCCCTCCTCTTGAGAATAACCCGCCTAGCATGGAAGATACGGGCAGTCCTAGTTGATACATGAGCTATTCGAGCATACAAAACAGGATGATTATTTGAAGGTAGAGTTTGGCAAATACAAATTTACTTGGAACGACAGGTAGATAACGCATATAGGAAGGTATAGTAGACTCATCTGGAATAACTTTGAGGTTTAAGGGATTGGATGCACAAGCAGTATTCCCGCTTAGTATAGGTGAAGGCTAGCAAAAGACTGGGAAGCGACCAACTAGAGAGCGACAACAGCCATGTACATGCATTAAAATTAATAAACATTGGATGCAAACATGAGTAGGATATAATCCATCATGAACATAAATATCGTGAAGGCTATGTTGATTTGTTTCAACTACATGCGTGAACATGTGCCAAGTCAAGTCACTTAAATCATTCAAAGGAGGATATCACCCTATCATACCACATCATAACCATTTTAATAGCATGTTTGCACGCAAGGTAAACCATTATAACTCATAGCTAATCAAGCATGGCACAAGCAACTATGATCTCTAATTGTCATTGCAAACATGTTTATTCATAACAAGCTGAATCAAGAACGATGAACTCATCATATTTACAAAAACAAAAGAGGTTGAGTTCGTACCAGCTTTTCTCATCTCAGTCAGTCCATCATATATCATCATAATTGCCTTTCACTTGCACGACCGAACGATGTGAATAATAATAAGAGTGCACGTGCATTGGACTAAGCTGGAATCTACGAGCATTCAATAAACAGGAGAAGACAAAGCAATATGGGCTCTTGGTTAAATCAACAATAAAGCATATAAGAGCCACTTCAACAATTTAATTATGGTCTTCTCCTACTGACCCCCAAAGAAAAGAAACGAAATAAAACTATTTACACGGGAAAGCTCCCAACAAGCAAAAGAAGAATAGGAAATCTTTTTGTGTTTTCTTTTTAATTACTACTACAAGCATGGAAATTAAACTGATTAAAAGCTACAACTAATTTTTTTTGTTTTTCTTAAGATTTATTAAACACACAAGAAGAAAGCATAAAAGGAAATAAACTGGCATGGATGTTACAATGAGAAAGTATGAGCACCGACATCTAGCAATGAGTGTGTGTGGACATAAATGTAATGTCGGTGATAAATACATACTCCCCCTAGCTTAGGCTTTTGGCCTAGGTTGGTCTATGGCCATGGCTGGCCTGGCGGATATCCATAATAATAGTTGTTGGGGTCGTACTGTGATGAGGAAGAAGAAGGCTCCGATTGCCACTGACTGGCAATCATCTCCGGATCCCAGTGATAATTAGACTGTCGTGAAGGATCAAATTGTGGTTCCGGTTCTGGCTCCTCGGCTGGTGCAGGGTTCCGGTAGGCGTGGATAGCCGTCAACGGAACAAGGTACGTGCCTACAATCAAATCAAACAAAGAAGGAGCAGGCAAGGTAATAGTCTCAGGATGATGTTTATTAAACAAAAATTGATATTTAAGCTCTCCTGCCCTATTCTTAATAATAAAAGCATGTGCCACCATACTTTTATAATCAATATAAACACGAGGCAGCACTATTTCTTCCTTCTCAGCATGCCTAATAGGTATGTTAAAATGTGTAGCTAGGTGTGTAGCATAGATTCCTCCAAAGATGGGGCCCTTTGTACGGTTCAGACTTAACCGTTTAGCAATAATACCGCCCATACTAAAAGTGTTATCACTGTATAAACCTTGGAGCAAAATAATAATATCAGGGAAACTAAGGTTTCCATAGTTTCCGCGACCAATTAAGCAATGACTAGCAACTAATGCAAAGTAAGGTAAGACAATAAAATGTATGCTAGTGATTCATGCATCGGAAACCTTCCTAGTTTCCCCTACAGTGATAGTATCAATAAATCCCTCCACATCATCACGATGTGGTTCTTCTGTCTTGCCCTCAAAAGGGACTAAACAAATCCAACAAAAATCATAAAGTGACATCTCCTTATGCTCATCATATAAATGAAACACCACCGTTGGTGGTGAGTTCCTAGAATGAAAATGAAAGTTTTGCACAAAGGTATTTGTGAGTAAGAGATACTGATCGCATTGGTCGTGGAGGAAAGCGATGAGGCCTACATTATGAGCCAACTCATGAAAATATTCATAAATCCCAGCTGCTCTTAAGAAATCCTGGGAAGGCCATTCACACGCTCGAACCTCCATGGTGCGCGGCAAATTATACTTAGGCTTCGGTGCCTTTTCCTTCGAGCTTTGGCTCGATGAGCCCCTCAATAATCTCCTCTTCATTTTCTGAAAAATTGTGAAATTTTTAGTAACTTCAAAATAAAAGTAAATCAAACTCAAAAATATTGATAGCAACCACTCCTACAAGTGCCTAGAGCCTATATCATGCATCAAAACTACTTTTGACCATATAAATTTGACATTCAAGCTCAAGAACAGGGTCACCTAAGCAGCACAAATTTGCAATGAATAAAGCACTAGAACAAAAACTAATTGGACCAATGGAGGAGTCACATACCAAGGAACAATCTTCCCAAGCAGTTTTGTGAGAGGTGCTTTGAGCAAGGAGATCGAAAATTACAGCAAAGAGGGCTGGAACTCGTGCTTGAGTTGGTTTTTCGTGTTTGTGGAAGGAAGAAGAAGAGGATGGGTGCAGGAATAAGTGGAGGAGGGCCACCGTGGGCCCATGAGGCAGGGGGCGCGCCCAGGGGGTAGGGCGTGCCCTCCACCCTCGTGACCAGGTGGCAGCTCCCCCCGCGGTAATTTTTGCACCAAAAATCCTCAAATATTCCCGAAAAAATCATATTAAATTGACATGTCATTCTGAGGACTTTTATTTTCGGGACATTTTTATAGTGCACGGATAATCACATAACAGACAGAAAAATACTATTTTTACTTTATTTCAACTAAATAATAGAAAGTAAAAGTGGGATACAGAAAGTTGTGCCTTCTAGTTTCATCCATCTCATGATCATCAAAAGGAATCCACTAACAAGGTTGATCAAGTCTTGTTAACAAACTCATTCCGATTAACATGAAACCGGAGAAGTTTCGAATAACACTAGGTTAGCTCAATGGGGATATGCACATCCCCAGTAATAAGTATATCATATTTCTTCTTGATAGTAGGAAGAGGAAATTCAAAACCTCCAAATATAATCGATGGAATTTTTCCGATAGAATTGATACTATGAACTTGAGGTTGTTTCCTCGGAAAGTGTACCATATGCTCATTACCATTAACATGAAAAGTGACATTGCCTTTGTTGCAACCAATAACAGCCCCTGCAGTATTAAGAAAAGGTCTTCCAAGAATAATAGACATACTATCGTCCTCGGGAATATCAAGAATAACAAAGTCCGTTAAAATAGTAACGTTTGCAACCACAACATGCACATCCTCACAAATACTGACAGGTATAGCAGTTGATTTATCAGCCATTTGCAAAGATATTTCAGTAGGTGTCAACTTATTCAAGTCAAGTCTACGATATAAAGAGAGAGGCATAACACTAACACCGGCTCCAAGATCACATAAAGCAGTTTTAACATAGTTTCTTTTAATGGAGCATGGTATAGTAGGTACTCCTGGATCTCCAAGTTTCTTTGGTATTCCACCCTTAAAAGTATAATTAGCAATCATGGTGGAAATTTCAGCTTTTGGTATCTTTCTTTTATTTGTAACAATATCTTTCATGTACTTAGCATAAGGATTCATTTTGAGCATATAAGTCAATCGCATACGCAAAAAGATAGGTCTAATCATTTCAGCAAAGCGCTCAAAATCCTCATCATCCTTTTTCTTGGATGGTTTGGGAGGAAAAGGCATGGGTTTCTGAACCCATGGTTCTCTTTCTTTACCATGTTTCCTAGCAACAAAATCTTTCTTATCATAACGTTGATTCTTTGATTGTGGGTTATCAAGATCAACAGCAGGTTCAATTTCTACATCATTATCATTACTAGGTTGAGCATCATTATGAACATCATCATTAACATTTTCATTAGGTTCATGTTCATTGCCAAATTGTGTTTTAGCATCAGACATAGAGATATCATTTGGATTATCAGGTGGTTCAGCAATAGGTTCACTAAAAGTTTGCACAGTCCTATCATTTTTCTTTTTCTTCCTTTTAGAAGAACTAGGTGCATCAATATTATTTCTCTGAGAATCTTGCTCAATTCTCTTAGGGTGGCCTTCAGGATACAAAGGTTCCTGAGTCATTCTACCAGTTCTAGTAGCCACTTTAACAGCATAATCATTTTTCTTACTATTCATCTCATTGAGCAATTCCTTTTGAGCTTTAAGTACTTGTTCTACTTGAGTGGTAACCATGGAAGCATGTTTACTAATAAGTTTAAGTTCACCTTTGACATTAGCCATATAATCACCCAAGTGTCCAAGCATATTTGAATTGTATTTTAATTGTCTACCAAAATAAGCATTAAAGTCTTCCTGCTTAGCCATAAATTTATCAAACTCATCTAAGCATGGGCTAGCAATTTTAGTAAGTGGGATTACAACTTTATCATATCTATAGAGAGAATTTACTATTACTACCTGTGTCGGGTCATCGAGGTCTGGAGGTTCTTCAATAAATAAAGGATTAAGATCATATGTTTCTTCAATAGGTGGTAAATTAAGACCATGTATTTCTTCAATAGGAGGTAAATTCTTAACATGTTCAGCTTTAACACCTTTTTCTTTCATAGATTTATTTGCCTCTTGCATATCTTCGGGACTAAGAAATAGAATACCCCACTTCTTCGGAGTTGGTTTAGGAATAGGATCATTAATTGGAGCAGGAGCTGGCTTAGGAGGTGCCCAATTATTTTCATTTGTCAACATATTATTCAACAAGATTTCAACTTCATCCGGTGGTCTTTCCCTGAAAAGAGAACCAGCACAAATATCCAGGTAATCTCTGGAAGCATCGGTTAGTCCATTATAAAAGATATCAAGTATTTCATTTTTCTTAAGAGGATGATCAGACAAAGCATTAAGTAACTTGAGAAGCCTCCCCCAAGCTTGTGGGAGACTCTCTTATTTAATTTGCACAAAGTTGTTTATTTCCTTTAAAGCAGCTTGTTTCTTATGAGCAGGGAAATATTTAGGAGAGAAGTAGTAAATCATATCCTGGGGACTACACACACAACCAGGATCAAGAGAATTAAACCATATCTTAGCATCACCCTTTAATGAGAACGAAAATATTTTAAGGATATAAAAATAGTGAGATCTCTCATCATTAGTGAATAGGGTGGCTATATCATTTAATTTAGTAAGATGTGCCACAACAGTTTTAGATTCATAGCCATGAAAAGGATCAGATTCAACCAAAGTAATTATATCAGGATCAACAGAGAATTCATAATCCTTATCAGTAACACAGATAGGTGAAGTAGCAAAAGCAGGGTCAGGTCTCATCCTAGCATTTAGAGATTGCTTATTCCATTTAGTTAATAACCTTTTGAGTTCATATCTATCTTTGCAAGCTAAAATAGCTAAAGAAGCTTCTTGATCAAATAAATAACCCTTAGGAATAACAAGTGATTCTTCATCATCACTTTCATCATCATAATCAGATTCAATATTTTCAATCTCTCTATCCCTAGCAAGTCGTTCCTCGAGAAAATCACTAAGTGGCATAGTAGTATCAGGCATAGAGGTAGTTTCATCATAATATCATGTATAGCAGAAGTAGCATCATCAATAACATGTGACATATCAGAACGAATAGCAGAAGCAGGTGTAGGTGTCGCAAGATTACTCAAAACAGAAGGTGAATCAAGTGTAGAGCGAGATGGCAGTTCCTTACCTCCCCTCATAGTTGAGGGATAAATTGTTGTCGTAGCGTCTTTCAAATTCTTCATAGTGTCCAGCAGATATAAATCCCAAGTGACTCAAAGAATAGAGCTATGCTCCCCGGCAACAACGCCAGGAATTAGTCTTGATAACCCACAAGTATAGGGGATCGCAACAGCTTTTGAGGGTAGAGTATTCAACCCAAATTTATTGATTCGACACAAGGGGAGCCAAAGAATATTCTCAAGTATTAGCAGCTGAGTTGTCAATTCAACCACACCTGGAAACTTAGTATCTGCAGCAAAGTGTTTAGTAGCAAAGTAATATGATAGTGATGGTAACGGTAACAAAAGAGTAACGAAAGCAAAGTAATGTTTTTGGTATTTTGTAGTGATTGTAACAATAGCAACAAGAAAGTAAATAAGCGTAAACCAGTATATGGAAAGCTCATAGGTAATGGATCAATGATGGATAATTATGCCGGATGTGGTTCATCATGTAACAGTCATAACATAGGGTGACACAAAACTAGCTCCAATTTGTCAATGTAATGTAGGCATGTATTCCAAATATAGTCATACGTGCTTATGGAAAAGAACTTGCATGACATCTTTTGTCCTACCCTCCCGTGGCAGCGGGGTCCTAATGGAAACTAAGGGATATTAAGGCCTCCTTTTAATAGAGAACCGGAACAAAGCATTAACACATAGTGAATACATGAACTCCCGAAACTGCGGTCATCACCGGTAAGTATCCCGATTATTGTCATTTCGGGGTTAACGGATCATAACACATAATAGGTGACTATAGACTTGCAAGATAGCATCAAGAACTCTCATATATTGATGAAAACATAATAGATTCAGATCTGAAATCATGGCACTCGGGCCCTAGTGACAAGCATTAAGCATTGCAAAGTCATAGCAACATCAATCTCAGAACATAGTGGATACTAGGGATCAAACCCTAACAAAACTAACTTGATTACATGATAAATCTCATCCAACCCATCACCGTCCAGCAAGCCTACGATGGAATTACTCACACACGGCGGTGAGCATCATGAAATTGGTGATGGAGGATGGTTGATGATGACCACGGCAATGAATCCGCCTCTCCGGAGCCCCGAACGGACTCCAGATCAGCCCTCCCGAGAGGTTTTAGGGCTTGTCGGTGGCTCCGTATCGTAAAACACGATGAAATCTTCGCTCTTATTTTTTTTCTCCCCGAAAGCAGATATATAGAGTTGGAGTTGGAGTCGGGAGGTCTCCAGAGGGCCCACGAGGTAGGGGGCGCACCCCCACCCTCATGGAAAGGGTGTGGGCCCCCTAGTTTCATCTTTGGTGAGGATTTTTTATTATTTATTGTAAGATATTCCGTGGAGTTTTAGGTCATTCCGAGAACTTTTGTTTTCTGCACATAAAACAACATCATGGCAATTCTGCTGAAAACAGCGTCAGTCCGGGTTAGTTCCAATCAAATCATATAAGTTAGAGTCCAAAACAAGGGAAAAAGTGTTTGGAAAAGTAGATACGACAGAGACGTATCACTGGCGTCCTCGGAGCCTCGAGGAAGAGGATAGCACGGAGATCAGTTTGCTATTGGGCAAGATTAAAATGCTTGCCCAATCTGGATTGTCAATAGTCGAAGTGATGGCAATTTCTATAACGCGGGGGGTCCAGCCACTCCAATACTAAGGACTGCCCATGTGTCATTATAATGGAGAAGATGCCGCCTCATGTTACGGCCGAAAAGGCCCGAAGACCCCCGCCACTCTAGCCAAGATTCTGGCCGAGTTGTATAAAGGGGAGAAGGAGGAGTTCAGCCATCTCCAATATCGAGACGGTCTTTCCATGTACAATCCTCCTAGCTGGGTAAGGTTCGGCTTCACTTAATTTATCTTGTCCCTGGATCATTCCTTGACAGGCAGCATCTTATCTGCTCATAACAGGAATGGTGAAAGGTTCTCGAGAGGATCCATGACCCTGCCCCTCAGCCGGAGAATCGCAACCGGGATCTTGACCCAGGATATGAAGAAGACCCGGACATATTCGTGGAGTTTGAGGAGGGAACGTTTTATCAGATGAGCTACGACCACAGCCTCCTTCCAGCTTCACACGTAAGTGATCCGAAGACACCTTATTCGAAAGAGATCTCTCCTTCCTTCTTACCCACCGCACTATCCTATGCTCAAAAAGGGGAAGGGTTCGGCGCGCCGTACCGCTCCGAGGGTATCTCTGAAGAGAGCGTCCCCCACACCGGGCGAGCCTTCCAAGAGGAAAGCAAACAAAGACACGACCGGGCCTTCATTTAAGAGGTATGAATTTGCCAACATGCACCTGAGCAGTCACGTCCAACCGTGACCTTCCCGTTTTCCATGTGTCAGGGGAAAGGTGCGCCAGACTATATCCGGAGGTTCGAGCGGCCGTACTTCCCGCAGCCAGGATTCAAATCCGGCCGTGAAGACGAGGGCTGATGCAAGGGTGACGCCGGACTGTCCTCCAGCCAAGGACTCGGATGATGTATCCGTCACCAACTCGGAAGTGGAGAGTGCCATGAATCATTGGTGCCGTGATGACCCACAAGTATAGGGGATCTATCGTGGTCCTTTCGATAAGTAAGAGTGTCGAACCCAACGAGGAGCAGAAGGAAATGATAAGCGGTTTTCAGCAAGGTATTCTCTGCAAGCATTGAAATTATTGGTAACAGATAGTTTTGTGATAAGATAAATTGTAACGAGCAAGAGGTAATCAAACTAAATAAGGTGCAACAAGATGGCCCAATCCTTTTTGTAGCAAAGGACAAGCCTGGACAAATTCTTATATGAAGGAAAGCGCTCCCGAGGACACATGGGAATCTCGTCAAGCTAGTTTTCATCACGTTCATATGATTCATGCTCGGTGTCGTGGTTCTAACTCTGACAGTGAGGTAGGGGGTATGTATGGAGAGGCTAGGTCTCAGCTATGGAGAAGTTGTAAATACACCAGGATGTACGAGTTCAGGCCCTTCACGGAGGAAATAATAGCCCTACGTCTCGGTGCCCGGAGGCGGTCGACTAGATTATGTGTGTATGAATTATAGGGGTGCCAACCCCTGCTACTGAGGAGGGGGGTGGCTTATATAGAGTTTGCCAGACCCCTCCGGTCCTCAGTAACACAGGGTTAAAATACATTAAACTGGGTGTTACTGGTAACGTCCCTAATAAAGTGCTATGATGACCATAAAGACTACTTAATGGCCGACCGTTTGCTTGCGGAGTGGCTTTAGATCTCCTGTCAGTCGAGTGGTTGGCATCGTAGTCGAGTGGTAGCCTCCTGGTCGAGTGTCTTGAATCTGTCGAGTGGGATACCTTCAAGTCGATTGAAAGGTGACTTCTTCCAGGGATGTCCTTGGGTAGGGCTCCTTAGGACAGGTCCATACCCCCACCCTAGGTACATAGCTTCATCATTAGCCCCCGAATGGATCGAGGTTCGAGTGGGGAAGGAGTTGGGGGTCCTTCCGACTGGTTCTTAGCGTTATACGAATGTCTTGTACTGGATCAATCGTCACGGATGACGTTTTCAACTTCTTTCAGTCACCTTGATCCATTCTTGGTCTCTCGTCGAGTGGATTTCCTTACTTGTGGAATACCGAGTGTCGGCACGAGCGGGCTCTTCAGTTTGATGAGTTGTTCTGCAGCCCGCGGATTCTGCGGGGTTTGAATTTCGGGAAGCGAGTGGGACGGGGGCGGCCGAAGTAATCGGACGGGATAGGATGGAAGCTCCTCGATCTCCGCACCACCTTTTTTGCTACGTACCGCGTGCGCGCCTGTTGCGGGATTTGACGGGATCGCCTGGGCCTACCGGTCAGCCATTCGGAAGTGGCTCCTTATAAGTTGCTGGCTCGGGGCTCCCCAACAGTGTGCTCTCGCCTTTACTTCTCCCCCCGCAAGGTCCTTCGCCACCTCCGCTCTCACCCTAGCGCCGTAGGTCCGTTCGAGCCTCGCCGGCGACGATGGTGAAGGACAAGACGTCGGCTTTGGAGCATGCGAAGAAGGCGGCGGTGCAGGGGAAGGGGAAGAAGTCCGCTCGGGGCGGATCTTCCTCGAGGACTGCCCTTCCCAGGGATTGGATCCAGGGCGACTGGATGCCCTTGGTGATTCGGCAGGAAGATCTTGATGACATGGTCGAGGGGGGAGTCATTCCCCACGAAGCTGCGCGTCTCCCGGGGGGAGAAGTCGAACCCCAACCTCGTGACGGTGAGTGCGTCCTCCTCGCCACCCATATCGATCGCGGATTTTCTCTACCTCCTCATCCTTTTTTCCGGAGCTTTTTGAACTTCTTCGGAGTGCAGCTCCACCATTTCACTCCCAATTCTATCGTGTATCTTGCGGCTTTTGTTTCCTTGTGCGGAAGTTTCTTGGGTTGCCGCCCTCATTGGGGACTCTTTAAACACATCTTCACTTGTCGTTCCCAATCGGTAAAGAAAGCCAAGTCGAGTGACGAACGGACGCAAGTGATCCAGCTATGCGGGGGCCTGGCGATCCAGATGAGGGGCAAAAGTTCTTTTCCGTCTATCACTTTCCCCGAGTCGGTCCGTGGTTGGCAGTCGACCTGGTTTTATTGCCAAGACCAGGTGACCCCAGGACAGTCGACTGGTCTTCCCCCTTTCTCTCTGGACCAAGCTCAAAAGCCTGCCTCTCTGAAAGTGCTACCGGAGGAAAAGGCGCAAGTCAAGGTGCTTGTTGGTCGAGTGGTTCAGCTTGTCCGAGACGGTGTGACCGGCATGGACTTGCTGGAGGTCTTCCTTCGGAGGCGCATCCAACCGCTTCAGGCTCGTGACCACCCTATGTGGCTGTACTCGGGCCTCGACGACACCACTCGGGTTCACCCAAAGGAGGTCACCGATGAGATGCTGGAAGGGTGGCTGTCGAGTATCACAGGGAACAAAGACAACCCCCGAGGAGCCAGGAGGGTTGTCCCGCTTGACAGTACATACGAGGTGGACCAGGTCTGACCTTGTGTCCCCGACCGAGATCTTGCTTTCTTCATTTGCTCTCTTTGAATCGGTCGACTGACTTTTGACTTGTCTGCTATTCTCCAGGAAACTACAGAGATGTACTCGACACCCAACGGAGCACAGGGGAAGGCCGAGGAAGAGGAGGCGAGCGGAGGCGAAAGCGGAGACGAACAGGGGGAGTGGGAGTCTAACGGCGAAGGAGAGGGAGACGACGGCGTCGACTCCAGCGAAGAGGAGGAGGAGGAAGCTAGACCTCCCCGCTCGGAAGGGCGATCCAAGCTTACACACGACCCTGCGCGGGAACGTGGTAAGGCGACTGCTCCCGTTGGGCAGTCGTCGAAGCGCCCTCGGACCTCTTCTCCAGTGCCGACTGAAAAAGCTCCCAAGCACCCCCGCGCAGCGCCGTCCAAGCCACCCAAGGCTCTGCCCAAGATGAGGATGACTGTCCCCACCATTTCTGGGTAATGATAGAACCTGTTCTCCTTTGTCGACCGTGGACGGATCCTCGGTCGATCCACTGAGCCGACTGACGGTCTTTCAAAATTTGCAGTGCTGCTACTTCTGAGATCTCCGCCAAGGACGATGATCAAGAGGTGGAAGATACTGTTACTTCCAACCCTAGTATGATTACTGATGTTCTGCCTTGAATCGACTGATGATTTCTTATAACTCTGGTCAATTGAATTTTTTCTCGTAGCTCCTCCTCATGTTATTAGCCTTCCTGACGACAAAGACGAAGCGCCGCTGAGAGTGAGGCAGAACAGGAAAGCGTCAACTGGTGAGACTCCACAATCCACTCCGGCGCCTGAGGCCGCAACTCGAGACGGTGGCGATACCACCCGGGCTTCTGTGACTTTCGCCAATCCTCTGGCGAGTGCACGGCCCTCGATGTCGACCGTAAATCTGCCTTCACTCTTCGCCACACACCACGTCCCTGAGGACCAAGTGGGTGCAGCTAAGGAAGCTATACGCCAGGCAGGCATCATGATGGAGCAGGTCAAGGTGGTTCAAGAAGCCAGCCAAGCGGCTTATGACGCGAGGTCAGCTCTTCAGAGTAACGTCCAGGTCAGTTGATTCACTGCTTGTTCTGTTGGGGTATGCTGTCTGAAGAATCTCTTTTCTGAAGATCTTTTAAATCTGTACACCCACTGGGTGTTTCTGTTAAGTTTTTTGGTCGAGTGGGGGCACGCTGAGTGCACCCACTGGGTGTAGTCCCCGAGACTACCGTGGACTGCTGGCAGTCGACTGTAGTCTTTATATTGCGTTCCTGCGGTTTTACTACTTCACTCGGTCTGGCCAGGCCATGTCGAATGAAACTGTATCCGGTCGACTGCGGGCAGTCGATTTTTTTTTTCAAAACCAGTGGGGGCACGCTGAGTGCACCCACTGGTGTAGTCCCCGAGACTACTGTTGAATGTTTTTGATTCAGCTGTAGTCTTAGAAACGTCATATTGTCTCTTGGTTACTCGGAAGCAACTTATCTTGGACCTCTTGTCGACTGACTTTTGCAGAAATCCTGTGAACTTGTGGCTCTCTACACTGAGTTGGAGAACAAACAGATCCAGCTCGACCTTGACTTGAAGGTTGCTCAACAGAACCTGCAGAAGGCGCGAGACGAAGCAAAAGGTATGGTTGGCGAGGTTTCTCATTCTTGACGAGTGACTTCCCTTTCTTGCCCATTCTTGATGTTGAGTTCACTCGACGTTCTGTAGATGAACTAGAGGAAGCTCTGAAGAAGAAGGATCAAGATCTTGCCGAATCACAAAAGGAGGCCTCGAGCAAAACGAGGCTTGCAGAAGAGAAACTGGCTTCGGTCGGAACTCTTGAACAGGAGAACTCCAGACTGAAAACTGCTCTTGAAACAGCTAATCGAGAGGTCAGTCGACTGAAGAAAGAAAAGATGGTTCTGCATGACAAGGCGGGTGAGCTGGCGTGGAAGGTAAACGATCTGGAGGCTTATCTCGGTGGACTCGCCAAGAAGCTGTTTGTCATGCTCGAAGGTAATTATTCCGACCCGGCTGTCTTGCAGTTACCAAGCCCGCGCAAGGCCACTGTTTTATTCTTGAATCGTGTTTGCAGAATTTTGCCAGAGCTTCGAAGAGGAAACTAGTCGAGTGGAGCCAGGCTTGGATCCCGCCAATTCTCTCGTGAAGGACGAGGCTGCTATTAACGTGCTCCAACTGGAGTCTCGTGTTGCCAGCGTTGTTGACTATCTTGCTCGGCTGAAGGTTGCGATGTCGCGGATCGACACATCACTCTAGCCTGGAACGACGCTTCAGAACGACCTCGAGTCCCTGATGGTTCGACTGGATGAAGTCCCGGGTCGAGTGGCGGAATGGAAGAAATCTTCTGCCAGATGTGGTGCTGATGTCGCTCTATCTCTGGTCCGCGTCCATTGCAAGGAGGCGCGAGAAGAAAAGCTGGCCGCCATCCAAGTTGCCAATACCAGGAAGCACAACTTTCAAGACTTCATGGAGACTTTCATTGCTGCTGCTACTCGTATTGCAGACGGGATCGACTTGGACGACTTCGTCGCCCCTTCCAGTCCTCCGCTAGAGGAATGAAAAACTTTTATGCTTCACTTTAAATTTGCCTCGGAATGCCGAGTGGATTCTGTAACCGTTAAACTCTATCGAGCTGAGAGCTCGAGTACTTTGACCTGAGGTCTTGGACCTTTGGGTTTTATCCGAACTTGATTTATCGTTGAGTATCTTCGGGAATTATCTGCCGAGTGGAACTTAGCCTTCACTCGAAATAACTTCGTATTTGTGGTGCAGCTCCGAAGGAAAAGGTAACAGTCGATTCGCATCTTGCTGTCCTTGTGGATTGGGACGTGTTCCAAACTTAGGCGAGCACTGGGCTGCAGTTAAGCCCCCGAGTGGGAGGTTTTCTTTCCACTCGGTGGGATTTTTGAACACTTAGGCGAGCACTGAGCTGCAGCTAAGCCCTCGGGTGGGAGGTTTGCTCTCCACTCGGTAGGATTTTCAAACACTTAGGCGAGCACTGGGCTGCAGCTAAGACTCCGAGTGGGAGGTTTGCTCTCCACTCGGTAGGATTTTCAAACACTTAGGCGAGCACTGGGCTGCAGCTAAGCCTCCGAGTGGGAGGTTTGCTCTCCACTCGGTAGGATTTTCAAACACTTAGGCGAGCACTGGGCTGCAGCTAAGCCTCCGAGTGGGAGTCTGGCTCACCACTCGGTAGGGTTTTCAAATACTTAGGCGAGTACTTGGACTGCAGCTAAGCCCCCGAGTGGGAGGTTTGCTCTCCACTCGGTAGGATTTTTGAACACTTAGGCGAGCACTGAGCTGCAACTAAGCCCCCGAGTGGGAGGTTTGCTCTCCACTCGGTAGGATTTTCAAACACTTAGGCAAGCACTGGGCTGCAGCTAAGCCTCCGAGTGGGAGGTTTGCTCTCCACTCGGTAGGATTTTCAAACACTTAGGCGAGCACTGGGCTGCAGCTAAGCCTCCGAGTGGGAGGTTTGCTCTCCACTCGGTAGGATTTTCAAACACTT